>NC_041349.1:18934626-18969626 GCF_004354835.1 Perca flavescens
GTTATTTTAACTGAATTTCTGAGGAATCAAGTTTTTCCTCATCAGCTTTCTAGTCAAAGAATCAGATATTTTTTGTACCAACGATTCAATAAAGAGAGTGTAAGGCCCTTACAAGCTGTGGGAGTGCTCCAACTGCCAGACACCTAACATAATCTATGCAGAAGATGACATAGGAAACCCAAAATAACTCCTAACACTTCACAGCTCCTATATGAAAAAAAATTAAGAAAAACAGGGAATGGCTTTGATGTATCTTCACATTTATGCCAAATTCCTAAGTAAATAGTTATACCCTATACCATCTTAATTCAAATAAATTAACCAAATAAATTAACCGAATTTGTAAACGTACCCCACCTCCTCACTTTGCTCTCCACCTATCAATCCTCACTTTTCTCTTGCTCCAGCCCTAATACTCTCTTGCCTTCCCAACATCCCTCTCCCCTTTCTCTCGCCTTTTGCTCTAGAAAAAGCTGTGAAAGGCGTCATCATCCTTTCTCCGCACTTACTGGCATGTCCAGCTTCAATGTTTGAGTGTCAACAACGCTTTATGAAAAGGCCTTTTGAGGTCGGTCGAAATGAGGCAAATAGTAATAGTATGGAGGCAAATATTACGCACGCACATACTCAATCAGCAAAGAGAGAACAATGTATATCCAGACGGAAGACTGCGAGATTTAGACTGCTCAGTGTTATAGTTCAATACTGATTACAGATGATGGTGTATGTTTGTAATTTTGGGTTTTTAGTCTTTTAATCTTTTACCGTCATTGGTATTGTATTTGTTTTTGCTGGTTTAGTTTCTGTTTTGGATCCTACTGTATTTTAACACGTTTATGGTGTGTAGCACTTTGTGACGGTCTATAAAAGGTACTATATCAAATAAATTATTATTAAATATTTATTATTATAAAGGTTCAACATAAAACACACGCACGCACACGCACACACACACACACACACACACACTTAGACTGTCTAGCAGGTCATAAAACATACTGGACAGCACCTGTTTTGTACAGTATTTAGCACATTGTTTTCAGACAGTGGATCTCCACGATGGCGCCAGATGTGGCTGCAAAGACACTTGTGGTGTCACTCAAGAGCCAGTGCGGACCATCTTGCACTACAGACTTTTATCGGCTCATACAACTTTGGAGAAAGCTCTAAATACGGCAGGAAAAAAAAAGCAGAAGAGTCTTGTGAGAAACCAGAGTTCACCAGGACTTTTCTACGGTTGAGAGCTGCTCCATGTGCGGCCCCGTAGCGGTGTGTGTGCGACAACTCGATCATCTGTCACAAAGCTGTATGTGTGTGTGTGGGTTAGCATTCAACTCATATGACTCCTCTAGCCCTCAGCCTAATTGCACAGAGGCTAGGGCCCGTAATGAGCTGATGCTGCCCTGTGGCACACACAGATGACCTCATCACATGGTCTTTGCTTGAAGTCAGTGGGGGAAAAAACGTCCCAGCCTTCGAGTCCTCTAATAAACACGGTGGGTATACACACACATATACACACACACACACACACACACACACACACACACACACACACACACACACACACACACACACACACACACACACACACACACACACACACACACACACACACACACACACACACACACACACACACACACACACACACACACACACACACACACACACACACACGTCCTAAAACCCCAAACAGAGAAGAGTTGTTGCTATGTGCCGCTGTGTGAGTTTGGTGACTCCCTGAACAGACCACCCAAACAAAGCAAACCGGACTACAGAGAACTAAACGTTCTTGAC
Source organism: Perca flavescens (assembly GCF_004354835.1). Taxonomy (NCBI): domain Eukaryota; kingdom Metazoa; phylum Chordata; class Actinopteri; order Perciformes; family Percidae; genus Perca; species Perca flavescens. The sequence goes on from NC_041349.1 coordinate 18,936,427, forward strand.
TTTAATAGAAACAAAACAAAAAAGATCCTCCATTTTGTGGTATTATCCAAAGAAACCTGTCTAAATGTGTGGGGAAAATATTGGATAAACACTGAAATATGGCTTTTGTTCACTCAAATTGGCTAAGAAATGGATTCTGTCTCACTCTACACTCTCGGTTGTCCTCATGTAACTAAGCAGGTTGTGCTGCATCTTCCCAGGGGAGCAAATCAGTTGTGTAATGCTGTAATTAGGCTAATAAAAGGGAAAGTTGCAATGCGAAACATTTAAGCTAATTTCTATCTTTATATGGATATAATAGGAAGCAGGGATGTACCTCCCATGCTTTTCATATCCATACAGTTGATTAGCCTATACAACAGTCTAATGAAGGAGTCTGGGAGGCTAATAAGTAGTCAAGATCTGAAATTCCTTTTATTTAGCTTTAACTCAATACATTGCGGTTAGCTTTTTTTAGGGTCACACTTAATAAATGAATGATAACTTAGAGAAAATACAGCTGATGAAAATATAAAAAATAAGATCCAATTTCTTAATGAACTGGCGAGAAATGCAATGCACTTTTAAATGTTAAATACCTGCCTTGGCTCCTGCTGTTTCAGCTCCACATCTGTGTGTATTTACACACTGCATAAATATGAGAGGAGCTGTGCGTCACTGAGGCTAACTCTACAGAGCAGGCTGGAGCTCAGTCTGCCTTCTGCACATGGCACAAACTAGGTTAAAAAAGCACAACAGATAAACAACACACACACACACACACACACACACACACACACACACACACACACACACACACACACACACACACACACACACACACACACACACACACACACACACACACACACACACACACACACACACACACACACACACACACACACACACACACACACACACACACACACACACCCCTGTGCCTCACCCTATTGGGGGTCATGTCCTATCCACGTGATTGTTTTACATAACACTACTAGTGCTGTAAGTCTGTTGCCCTAGATTACACACCCAGCGGGAGAAGTCTGTCAGCCGCATAAGGAAAACTGTGTCTTTTTTGGTGCAGTGGAATGTGTATTTTGTTACAACATGGACTCATTAAGTAGTCAGTTTAATAATTAAAAGGATAGTTCTGATCCATTACATCTTGGGTCTTATTTTCCCTACTTTTTTCTCATTCTTGGCCATCATTTCTATCCATAATAATGTATTCACCAAGTTCATTGCTGACATCTTATTATATATTTTTATTATCATTATTAGATAGAAAGGTATTTGGAAAACACTAAAGTTATTGTGTCCTATACTTCCCATTGTTGTGCGCACGTGTGCAATAGATCATTATTGATCGGTTTAAACACCAAATCCAGTGTGTAAGAGACAAACAGTTGGCCTGTTTACAACCTGTCTGATAATGTGACCGTGACTGCTTCTTTCCCCGCCGGTAATTACTTTTGTTGAGTACTTAGGTGAGCACAATGTTATTGCCAAAGTGAAAATAAGACCAGGGATGCACCAAATCCAGGATTCGGCCGAATATTGGGCTTTTTGACAAGGTTCGGTTTCAGAATTTTTTTTCCCACCGAACGGAACCCTACGCTTGCACTATGTGCGCTACGCTGGTCGACGTGATGACGCCGCCGTTGATTACGGGAAGGTGTTTACGTAGGTGGACTGTTCAATGCAGTAGGCTGTGAGAAAGTGAAAATGGAACTTGTGAGCAGAAAAAGTGTTGTTTGGCAGTACGTTCAGTCAAAAGAAGGCCATTCAAGTCGAGCTACATGTTCAATTTGCAATGGCGATTAGTCTCGTGGTGGCAAGGACCCTAAACAATACACAACATCGCCGCTGTTAAACATTTGCGTATGAAACATCCGAAAGAAAACGAGTTCTGCATGACAGCAGCCAAAATGCAGCAACTTCAGAGGAAGGACAGTCACTGCTAAAAACTTGTGTTAACCAGACGACCATTACCAGCTTTGCTAGCCCTACACCGAACAAACAGTGGGCCTCAGATTGGATTCTTAACCAGTGAATTCTGTATTCGGCCGAACCCCAAAAATCTGGATTTGGTGCATCACTAAATAAGACCCAGTTGTAATAAACCAGAATTATCCTTTAATTGTAAGTTTTTCAAAGTCACAGAGAAAGTCACAGAGAAACACTCTCTCAGACAGACAGACAGACAGACAGACAGACAGACAGACAGACGGAGGGAATGGGAGTGAAACACATGTCACTTCTAAATGTCTGCCGGTGACAGGACTCTGTTCTATGTGAGTTCCAGGTCGCTCCACTGACTGACTTTAAATATGTTTACCTCTCCCTGGCTTATACGACCTGGGACTTTGAGGAGGTGCCAACCAGCTACCAACTGAGACCAACAAAACTACATGCTGCTGGGAGGGTCAAAGTCAGCAGAGATTTATTTCTATGCAGTTAAAGTTCAATTTCAGTTGTCATTTTAGTATTATTGGTAGTTCTGGTATGTTTTAAATATATGCTGTAAGAAGTTCATGTTTTTTTTTTTTTTATTTGAATTTATTATTAATTCATACATTTGACAGTATGTGTGAATCAATATACTAAAGTGTCTTCATCTGACAGATTTATTTCACTGGATCAGCCAAAAACACACTTCTCATCAAGCTTCTTTATCAGCTTCTTAATACAAATTCTCCAGGATATTTCTATCACAATATACAATCCCTATCCCTGTATAAAATTACATAGAGTGATAAAAGATTTGATCCATCTTGCCCAACCCTACCTGGACTAACATCCAACTAATTGACCATTAATTCCTGTCAATGTTTGGCATTTTCCCTAAAAGACACTGTATTGAATGCAAGAAATAATCTATGAAAATATATTTATAACATTTATCTGAGTAACATCTTGACAAGTGATGAAAACTAAGAAAAGATACACTAGAAAATATTTGCAAATAATAAGATTTCACATAGGACAGTGCATGCACATACATCCACTGTATATCAATTAGTGGTGATGCATGATTTTTGGCCAATTAGCCAAAAGTAAACCATGTAAACAGTCCCACTGCTGTAAACAACAAAGTTTCCAATATCATCATCATAATAATCATACATCTAGGCTAAATGTAACATTATGAATCTCCCCTTCAGACATCTTCCTCTTTGATGTAGTGTGTCCCAGGAAAGGAATTTTAAAAAGGCTACAGGTTATTTTGAGACTGGCACACACATATCCTCCTCCAGATGGTAAAGAAATAAAGTTAAGGGACAGCTTGAAGCGCGGAGAATAAAATTCTCTCACCAGGTTTTTCTGGAGAAGAGTGTGGGAGAGATGGCTGATTTCATCTATTTACATTTTGTCCCAGAAAATACTCTCCACTTCATAAACTAATGTTTCACACCATTCTGCTGAAGGTCACAACACTCACTCACTATGCAGAGAAACACCAACACACACGAAAAGATCCACACAGCCACTGTCTCGCACACTTTGGCTGAACTTCAGCAAATGTAGACGCATCAACACAGATACTCGTATTTTCTGCACAAAGACACGCAGCCTTAAAATGTTTGCCGCAGGGCTACAAAGCACACGCACGTCACATTTGTTGTAGATTCATTTCATTTCCAGGACGTTATTTGGAGTGAAATAGATCACAGCGCTTTTCCTCATTATCTAAATCATGAGGTTATTTTTACACAACATATTACATAACCAGTGTCAAATAGGATTGTTTTTGGCACATGTCCCACTACTGATGTTCAAATTTAGCCTTTGCCATGCCAAAAGGTATGCAGCCCTGAGACATACACACACTCTTTTTCTATACAAGCTGGTTCTTGATGGGCGAAAGAATCCATTAACTACAGGAGATCAGAACTCTTTAAAAAAAAAAAAGCAAACAAGATCCAAACAGACAGGATAATTAATCGTTTCTAAACTGTATTTTGTTTGTAGTAACAGATAGATTGGTCACTATGTACCATCTTTGCATTTTCATTTTGGTTTCTCTCTCTCGCTCTCTCTCTGGTTGCTGTCTCTACAGCAAAAGGAAACCGTCTCAGTGCGACCCTATTTTTAAGTGTCTCTGCAAACGTTTAAAGGCTGGAGTGAACACAATGTGAAAAGGAAGTAGGACGAAAGGCGTAAGATAGGAGAGGTTTTGGTGAAAAAAAAATGTGAACAGTATGTGTGGTGAACAGAAGGGAGGGAAGGAATTTAAAAAATCTGACAGACTGGATGTCAGATGAGGTCAAAAATTGTAGAATGAATAAGTGCAAGGACAAGTAGGCAATAAAGAGTAAAATAGGGTAAGAAATCGAAAAGGCCCAAATTATGGACTGCAAGAGAAAACTGTTGAGTCCACTAGTCTTGGGGCTCGGCCCTGCTGAGGCCTGCCAGCCCACCGCGGGCAAAAACACTCGAACAAAAGGATCATTTATTGGAGGAGGAAAGAGAGGGAGGCGGAATGGAGGGATGAAAGGAGGGGGAACACTGTACAGAGGCATTTGAGAGATGTGTGAGTGAAACACTGGCCCCATCTCAACATTCACAGCCAATGTGTAACATTCTCCCCCACGCTGCCCCGCTGGCATACTCTGCAACCAGAGCCCATATGGTCCCACTGTGGTAGCCTGCTAGCTTTTATATTTAAAATACACCGAACACCGCCCGCTTCCACCAAAATGGCCTCCTCTTCCCAATAAAACCAACACAGTGACGTATGGATGCAGGCTGATGGTTCATTTCCATATGTGGAATGTAAAAAAAAACAACTGTTGAGCTCAACCATGCTGCGCTCACCGCAAAATCCTATGATGAATTTTTGCTAATGCTTCAAATTCTTCATTAAAGCCGACTGTGGAGCAAAGCAATGACATGTTTACCACAAAAACCCATGAGGTTTAAGTCTGACACAACCTTCAGCACAAATCATGTTGAAGCTCGCAGGGCTAAATAAACAACAAGGCTTGGCAGGATGCATTCATCACAAGAGCCCCACTGTGGAAGGTTAAGTAAGACTACTGAGTGTTTTACTGATGCATATAAATCCACATCTCCATTTAAATGTTTCTCTATCTGTTTAAACTGCAGGCATCTATTTCTTAACGGGCCAATTTGGTGCAGACAGTGGCTCAAAGAGAATGTTTTTCAATGAGGAAACGTCTCACAGTAACCTAGTTGAGGCATTGTTTAGCTGTGGTGATCCCCCACAGCAAAGAATTGCCCCACACAGCAGGAAAAAAAATGTAAATACAATGAAAATTCATCATATGGCCTTATTGACCTCCCTTCCTACCAAATGAGTAGACTTTTGTGGATGCATTCTAATACGTGACCACAGAAAAAAAAAAAGAAGCCCTGTTGTCGGCCAAACTAAACAACCACAGCTTTCTGCTTGGATTAAGCAGTGTACAAATCATAGTAAACTATATTCTTATAGCCACATCTACAGACCTGGCAACCACACTTAACATAATCTTAATTTTGATGTTGACGGGTTCTGGAAACTCATAAAATAACAAAAAAATCTGAATTGATGGAAGAATTATTTTTCACCTCCACTGCTTTCTTCTACTCATATTTATCATACTCAAACTTTTCTGAACTTTGAGTAGAATGCTTTAATGGTAGGTCTGAATGATTTCCTTTGTTCTGGGTTGTCTGGCCTTTGGCACCTTATATAATCACATAAGGTAAAAAGTGTGCATATGCCTTTAGAAGTACACTAAAGCCCAGAAAAAGAAATGTATTTATGAATTGTCTGAGCAGCCGATCTATATCTCATATTGTGGCTCATGCAGAGACAGACATACAAATCAGACTTGTGTTCTAATCTGGAGCCAGGTGACGTTGGACCACAAGCATAAATGGCAAAGGAGGCTGAGCTCCATTGGATTATCTTGAAAGTGTATTCTTAAAGAGAGAGAGAGAGAGAGATCACTGAGTATTTTACAGAGTTTGTGTGATGGGAAAAGTAAAGAGACATGATCCAGTCTAGCAAATGTGTTTCAAAAGAATAAAAGGCAACTCTTACCTGTACCCTCCTTGTTTCCATTCTGATGCGTTCGTAGCTCCTCTGATTTGTAGAAATCGATGCTGGCGTAAGTGTTGAGTGTTGAGCTGCTGCTGCTGCCGCCGACTGCTGCGCCCACTCCCACTACCACTCCCCCAACCCCAGAACCTCCACCCAGTACAGAGAAGAGGCGAGAGGGGGCCTGGCTACCTGAAGGTCCATCTTGGCCCAAATGTTGGCCCTCTTTGTTGGCCAAGTCCAAGTCTATGTAATTAAGGCCTTGCTCTGTGGACGAAGTCTGAGTGTTTGTGGGAAGGGACTGCTGTCCAGGGAGGGCGAACTGAGTGGGATTATCAGTCACAGCACCATTCCCCCACAGCATGCTTTCAAAACCCAGCCGGAGGGCGACAGCTTGGGCGTGTTCTGGAAAGAGGGAGGCAGTAGAAGAAGAGGAAGCAGACGTAGAGGTGGGGAGGGAAGGCGGGGCAAGGAAAGTTTCTGAGCAGTGCCGTCTGCGTCCTTGGGGGTCGGCCCGGATAACTTTAGCACCGTGGTCTGGGTTGGGTCCAGGTTTGGCTAGAGGGAAGTCTAGACCCCGTGATAGCACTGGAACAGAAGGATCAGTCCTGGTGGGGGACAGGGCTTTGGGGGAGACACTAGATGATGACCTAGGGAAGGCCATCTCAGTGTAGTCTCCACAGGATGTCGGGGACTCAGACACTGATGGGGCACTTTCTCTGCTTTTCCTAAGTGGGGCCTCGGTCCCTTCGGCCCCCTCTTCACAAGGGCCAGTAGTTCCCTCAACACAGGCTTTGGGGGCATGAGCAAGAGTTGGTGGCGTGGGAGGGGTATGGAAAGAGGGGAAAACCAGTGGGGTAAGGGAGAGGGGTGAGGGGGACGGGGAAGGGCCCAAGTCCATGTTGACATACTCCGAGGCGGCTGGGGGAGTGATGGGGGCAGAGGGGCTACGGGAGAGGGGGATAAAGTTCCCTAAGCAAGACGTTGGCCTGTGTTGAGGATACTTGCTGCTTGAACCATGAGGCAGTGATAAGCCATGCCTGAGACCCCTGCCCCGCCCTCCTCCGACCCCAGTCTGGATGCTCTTCTCCCCCTTAAACTCAATGCTTACATACTCCCCAGGGCTCTTAGGTTCTGGGGGCAGGGGATTCTCACGGACCCTAGGAAGGGTGTTGGCCTTGGATACATCAACAAACAGGCTCACTGGTCTGCTCCTACTATGGCTACCCTGCTTGGACAATCCACCAGAGCCTCGTTTCTGCTGGAGCTTACTCCCATCTTTGGACTGAGCTCCCCCAGCAATGGTGCTCGCTGCCTGTGTAGCTCGGTCCTCACTCTCCCCAAGGCTCTCGCTGCTGGCTGAGCTGGAGGAGTATGAGGAAGAGGAGAGTGATAGGTGGCGTCCAACTACTGAATTGCCTGCTAGTGTTTGCTCTTGACGCCCCTCCATATTCCTACTTCCACCCATTCCCCTACTACAACTCCCATTGGGCCTTCTGCCTCGTCCGGGCACATCCTCAAAGTGTCCAGCAGAGGGGTTATGTTTATATGAGCGGGGAAGGGAATAGTAAGAATACACCATCTTGGGGGCTTGCTGTTGAGAACTGGTCTCCAAATGACCGGTGTGCTCAGGAGGTGGGGGGCTGCCATTTACAGAACGCGCACTGATTGGAGACATGTTCATATAGTCACTGCCTGCCCTGCTGTCTGCACTATCACTGCCCACCCAAGCCCCTCCAGAGAGACCTCCACGCTGATCAGGGGAGCAGCTGCTATTGGGGGACATTATCATATAGCCATCAGAAGCTGGTGGAGGCCGGATCTGCTGAGGTGGAGACACGCTGTTGTTCGGGGTCATGGCCATGTAGTCATCGGGAGGTTTGGAATCCGAGTCTGGAACAGAGACAGCCAATGATTGGGACAGGGATACTGGAGGCTGAGTGACGCCAGGCAGCATGGACATGTACCCAGTGTCCACACCTATATCTACACTACCGCTGGCTCCTCCACCCACTTCACCTTTGAACTCACCCGCCACATCCAAGTACCCTCCACCTCCCCCTGCCGACCCAGCACCCACGACAGATTCCCTCTGTGTGGAAGAGGAGGTGGAAGCAAAGGACTCGCGGCTGGTGCTTCTGGACATGATGGCATAATCGGCTGAATCTTCATCTGCAGGCTCCTCAGCTCTGCGCTGACGTGGGGCCAGCCTCTCCAGGGCCATAGGAGGTAATGAAGCCCGCTTGCTCAGCAGCCTACGTTCAGCATCACATTCGCGGCTGGAGGAGCGGCGCAGCACTCTCCTGGTTTGTGGCTGGGAGCCAGAGGCTGGTGTTCCTGGTGCTGGCAAGGATCCGCATGTCAAGCTCCCTTGGTTACTGCTGCTACCACCACCACTACGTTGGCCCATCAGGATGTAGTTGGCTCCCTCCTCACCGTGGGACTGACTGCCAGCGCTACCAACAGAGCTTCCAGGGAGGCTCAGGGAGGCTCGGAGCGTGTGATCCCCAGGACTAGAGCCATACTCGTCTGAAGAGCCATAGTCACTGGGTGAGCCTGAGACAGAGGCGCGATGGGAGGGGACATGACTATAGGCACCAGACCCTGGACCAGCACTAGCAGATGTCACGCCTCCAAACTCAGAGCCATGCCCAGAGCTAGACGAGAGGCTTGGGGCTGGAGACGGCGCTGGTGTGGAGATGGAACGCATCAACCCAAGAGACGTTTTAGCAGCTGTGGTGGCGGCTGAACGGGCTGACTTTGACCTGAGGATTGGGGTGGTCGAGCAAGAGCCATTTGTGGATGGGCTGGAGCACGGCCCTTGGAGTGATGTGCTGCCTGCTATTCCATCCTCACCTTTCCCCCCATCGTTAGCAGTGGGAGACCTCGGGAAGCTATGCCGTGGGGTGGGAGAAGCATTGGCACTGTTGACCCCTGGTCCACTGTTAACTCCCCCCGGAGGCTCAGTTCGGGGCCGACGGGTGAAGCCCACCTGGCTGGGAGGAGGGTTCGGGTGATGGCGGCGTGAGGGAACGCTGATGGGGTTAGAAGCAGTAGCTCCTCCTCCAGGGCCAGAGTTCGACTGAGACTTGCTGCGTTGGCGGAACTCCTCGCTCAGTGCCTTCATAGCCTCTAGCAAGGTTTCATGCATGTTCTGGGCCACCACCGAATCATCCACCTAAGAAGAGGCAAAAAAAAAAAAAAAAAAAAACTCTCGAAGAATGAACTCATTTCATAATTGTGGTAGATTTATTTGTGAAATTATTATTTTTATTTTTATTATTATTATTATATAGTTACAAATTAAACCACTGAGAGAATTTAAACGGAATGTTCGTGGACATTTAAATTTGTAATTCTCATGGAAAACCATGTTTGCATTTCAATTTAAGGAGTATCTTCAAATCAGGACAGGTCAAATACTGGTTGCTCTTTTTCTTTAAATTTGAATGCCTTCTGGGATTCATTTAACTACAGTTCACTGTAGTTAAGTTGGTTTAAGATTGAGCTTTAAATCTAAAGGTCTCATGTCTAGGCACTAAAATACCAAAGTATAGTGTCTCCTCCGCCTTTAATTTCCGCCTTAAGTTAGTCCAAGCAACAACCTTTATAAATTGGACAATAATATAGGGTTAAATGAACTGTACCGTGATTTGGGTAACTTTACGGTTTCTCTGACTCTGTTGATTATAGGCTCTTTACGAATATGTGGGATTGGAGGGTGCAACTCTCAACATAAAAGGGGACTGCAAATTACAGGCTCACCTGCATCCAGAACTCGCCCGGGCCCGTCACGGCTGAGCGCCCCACCTCGACGAAGAAAAAGTTTTCTGAATGGCCGCAGCGTCGGACGTTCATCAGCTGCAGCACTACGGCAGCGGCATCAGAGTTGAGCTTGACAAAATTGACAGTCTTGTCAGTCAGGCAAAGGCGATAGATGCCCACCAAGTTCTTGGCTTGACCCAGGCCTTTGGGCCACACTTTCACCTGCCAAACCTCTTTGAATGCAGGCCCGGGATTGGGCACGCCATAGTCCCCCCCGTCCTCATTGTCAGTGGGGATTTTACCTACAGGGACAGAACAGAGACAGGACATTTAAAGGTTGTTGAGTGAAAATGAGGATATGACTTGATAGGAAAGAACAGGGGCAATTAACATGTTTTAGAGGAGGATTTATAAACACTGGCAAGCACAACTGCTGCAACAAAGCACTGACATGACCTTCATGTCCCTGTGAACAAAAGGAATACCAGGTGAAACCACCAGTATTAACCCGTTAGTGGACGGCAAGGTGCCTTTATTATGTAAACTCTGCTGATCTTGAGCTTTTCACTGATTTTAAACCAGATCTGAGTTCAAACGGAGCATGCAGGAGCTTGTGAGACCTGCTCACTGTACCTGCAGGCTCCATAACTGGGGTCTCATGTGTCAACTGCGCACACACACACACACACACACACACACACACACACACACACACACACACACACACACACACACACACACACACACACACACACACACACACACACACACACACACACACACACACACACACACACACACACACACACACACACACACACACACACACAAAACTGTTGACAACTGATGCCCCGCACAAGAATGCTGACTACGAAAGAAAAGCAACCGTTGGGGGGGAAAAACATAAGTGAACCAACTTGGAAAAAGCTTAACAAGTGAATCTTTTCGGAACAACCAAAGCAAACAATGCCAATAGATAAGCCAGAAACCTAACAGCAAAGCACTCAATAGGCTCATCAAGAGCAATTTTCTGGAGCTGCTGTGCCAATAATAAACTGGCTTTGTAAACTAATAAAATCTAGTGCCTCTAAGCGAGAGTACAGGGAGTCCATTCACCCTTTGGGTTTCTGTATTCAGACAATAGGGAATTACTTATGCGAGGAAAAACAGGAGAGAAAGCTCTTGGTGAGTTTTGATCCTGGGCTGGAAAAGGCCATACAAAAGGCCCCGGGACTTACTGCAACATCTAGCTGCCAGTTTACTGTTAACAAATCTGAAGCAGGAACACAGAAAATTACTTTAATTCTTTTATGCTGTGCAATCATTATTGTGTGCAACTCATTGTCAACAACCATTGACACTGCCTCTGAGTATATCACAGATTTACCTCTGAGCTATATAAGCCACAAGGGACCTCACATCTGTTTACTAAAAATACCAGGATTAAAAGGAATACCATGATATGACACGTTTTAGGGTGGATTATTATTATTCGTTAAGGGACCACCCTAAAATGTTCCTTAAACATGGACACTCCCGTGAACCACGTGTTCCGAGTTCTCCCTGTCGAACTGCCAGGTTGGGTACGTCTGTGCATGATAACTACAAATCTACAATACAGAACCAATTAACTTCATGACAGGACTGAAGAAACAAACCTGAGGAGACTCACCTGTTCCCTTCACGGGAACAGGATGTTCTTTGTGCAAAAAATGAGCACCTGCCTTATTAGACTAACACATCTGGCGCATTGAAGTATTATTGATTTTTTTTTTTTTTTAACAAACAGACGATATAATCACAAAGTTTGTGTGGTATTCTACTTTAAGCAATGATTTTGGCCCAACCATGCTAATCACAGTGCACCCTGACCACAGAATCACAAATATATGATTGTATGTCTGCATGCTTTCCCATGCCTCTGCTGCAAATCCTACAATGACAACCATATGTAGACAAGAAGCCTCAGCATGCACAGTGGACGCCATAATAGCCGAGCTTCTGTTGTGAAAAACATTTCCCCAAGATCCTCTTCCCAAAACATTTTTACTTGTGATTGCAAAAAAAAAAAAAAAAAAAAAAGCTCTGACGTGTATTCTTCCAGTTTGCTTCCCCAAAATTGGAGGATCGCTCACAACTTGAAAGAGACTTAGAATAGATGTTTTGTTGAAAGACGTGGAGGCTGTGGCTTAGTGGCTGTGTGTGTGTGTGTGTGTGTGTGTGTGTGTGTGTGTGTGTGTGTGTGTGTGTGTGTGGAGGCACTCCCCCTACATTAGATGACTCACTCAAGGCCATGCATTGCTGTTTCATGCACTGCTTTTCTGTGTGCATGGAGCCCTGTTTGCCTCCTCGATTTAGATTTACAACAGGAAGGGATGGTTTGGGGATTTTTCAGTGAGGACCAAGGGAATGAAGGACTGCAGGAGATTGCAAAGAGATATCGGAGTGAAAGAATGGACTTTTAGAAGAATCTTTAAGGAGGAAAAAGTTTGTTTTAGGATTGCTTGGATTAAAAAAAAAAAATAATCAAATCACAGGCTTTATTTGTTCTAAAAAAAATAAATGTCCCAGCCCTTTGGTTCTTGAGAGTGCGGCACATTCTTCGAAGAGTACCTTTTCCTTTTCAAGAGCCCATTTGATGTGTCTTTAGGAGAGCACAAGTGTGTTTGTTTGGAGTACAGTCTGTGCTGCCTTAAACCTCAGCTGTGCCCTCAACAACACTTCCACACACAAACACCCTTGATCTCAGGCACACTCAGACTGGGCACACTTATCGATGCCTCTCGAAAGCCCCGACTCCTACAGCGATGCAGACTGATTTACCCATATCGAAGATCACAGACCTTTCTTCATGGTTACATAAAAGCTAGGGCTGATCCTGCACGGAGCCGTATGAATTATAGATCGCCCCTGGCTTTCCTCTGGGGGACCTGCACGGCAGTGTGGTGCTCAGCGGAGATGGCTGTTAAGAAAGCTGTACATTTTTTCCCAACACACACACACACACACACACACACACACACACACACACACACACACACACACACACACACACACACAAGGGCGGTGTAGCGTGTATATCAGGTCAATGAGTTCATACAAGGCGACTGTACTTATTTCAAAGTTTCAGCCTTCCCTTTTTAGCAACCTGAAAACAACTTACACTGGCTTATTCACACGCAGGTTGTTTACTTCGCTTTCGGCGCGACCACACATGAAACTTTCAGTCTTACGTGTAGCTAATGGCAACCTACACGGCCAACACTGCTGTCTATTCATGCCATTTATTTGCTATGCTCCAGCTGCCCCTCTTGAGAACATAGAGGCCATAATCTAACCTAATTTTCTCAAACTGGGATTTTAAATATGAGCTGTGCCTCCCTTGCTTTCTATCGTGCTACAAGGGAGCGTGTGTGTTTAGTACATATAGAGCTGCAATATTTACCAGGGGGCTGCCAGATGCCTGCTGGGATATCGACAGCTCCTCCATGAGTGACAGAGTGTATCCAAGTATAGTGTCTCCACCACCTTTCATTTCCAGCAACAACCTTTATTTAATGCATTTCTGTGAAAACTGTTCAGATTTGCTGGAAGATTGATTGAAATGTATAGCAAGATTCAAAATAAAATCCCTCTTCTTAGTTAGCTAATGCACCCCGTAAATCAGGGAAAACTACTCTGGCAGTGAACCGGCTGGCTCTCACTAGGTTCTGTTTCATGTTTCTGACCTCATTGCCCTAGCATGCTGTGCTGCGCCATAACACAGAAAAACTCAGAACACAGGAACTTCTGAAGGCTAAACACCATTTTCTATCCCCTATCTCAGCCACTGTGCCCCCTACACCGCCCCCACACTGCCATACCAGTATACCAGATAGGAGACAGCTGTGGGCTTTTTGTCCCAGCATGTATATCAGAGATAAAAAAGTGAGTGAGGCACCTAGCAGTGAAAACAGTTGGTCTAATCTCTCGCTCCCATGTGTGCCCGATTTCCTCTTTTTCAACTCCTCTTCTTCCCATCTCTTCATCCATCTCTACCATCTGTAATCCCCCTATCTGGGCCCACACTCAGGGACACAATGCCTCCCTGACACCAGCATCTGCCTGAGGTTCATTTCACATGTGGTCTGTGTTAGACAGAGGAGCACGCACACACAAGCGGATGAAATTATTGGTGACGCATCCAAGGTTTGCTGTCCCTTGACAAGACACATGAAAAAGCTCTGTGAAAGTAATATGAAGCTCTTGCAAAATTCAGCAACGCAATGGCAGCCATCTTGGACTTTGCTGGTGAGCCTTGCTCAGAGTCAGTAAACATAATGTCACAGTAATATCAGGTCAGAACAGGCAATTGTATTGTGAAACAATACTATGCTTACTATGGCCTTAACTTCCAAAATACTGAGCTTCTTTTTTTCTTTCTATAATAATAATAATATTTAACAGTTCCACTCTTCATAAAGCAGGCTTGTTTCGTATTGCTGTAGAGACGGCTTCATAGGATTGAAGATTTCATTTATAACAGGTAGATATCAAATCTAAAAGCACTGTATTGAGGCATTTAGAAAATAGGAAACTCTCCAACGCTTCAATAGCCTGTATACATTCCTTTGTGCCAAGATGTGGAAAGAACAAATGCTTTAAACCATTTTCACCTCAGTTTACTGGACCATTTCTGGATCTCGTTCCGAAAAGCCTTTTAGATTTTTATGGGCAATTTATGACAAGAAAGAAACCCAAAACTAAAGATAAGACAACATTTTTACATTGACTGCAAAGACTGGGAATCTCCCAAAAGGAGTAGCACACCAGCTAATGAGGAAGGCTTTCACTCATGTCTCTTTCTAAAGCACTCACTGTAAAGCTGATACATTAACTTCCTGACCTCGACTAGGACAGCGGTAATGGGCTGGTATCAACCAACAGAAATCAATACGGCTCACGATAATAAAAGGTTACTATGCATTTAAAGCCCTGCGGGCTCTATCCTGCTCAACATATGGAGTGCTCATTGACTAAATGGATCTTGCTGCCCCTGGCCTTGTTTTGCTGTCGATCAAACCAGAGCACTTAATTTACGGGCTGCCTCAGCTGGACGTGAAGAAGAGCGCACGAGGCCATTTCGGACTCACAATGTTTCACTGTTACCTCTGATGCAAGGAGCTGCTGCATCGCAAACAAGCCAGAGCCGGCCAATGGCGAAAGCCTGGCTGGCCGGCTTGTCGTGTTAAATGAAATTACAGGGTGTTAACGTGCGCAAACTATTTATGCCGAGGAAATAAGCTGTGGCAGCTTACCGCTCCTGAACCTGGATTGGAGGACTAGATGAGCAGGGACAAATCAGCAGAAAAAGAGAATAAAATAAAAGACCACTGATCATTTTCGGAACTCTAGATGTTATGGTTTCCCCTGTGACTCTCCTCTCTGACTTTGCAAGCACACAGCATCTGCTGTGCCACTGGCGGCAGACCCTTGAGAAAATAATTACTGCCTAATTAGGGAGATGAGCAGTGCTTAAGTTTAATCGGCCAGCTTGGTGAGCCACTAGTGAGATCCAGATCTCATTGGTCAGATCAGGCAAATGACACCCCCGGATAAAACCACTCCAGAGCCACAGAGAAGTCTGTCAATACACAGTTCACTGAGAAAACACAATTTTCCTCATATCACTTCAGATTTGAGAGTTTTGGTGTGATCTGCTGAGCTTTAGGATATTGGCTGAAGCTCTGTAGTCTGACACACTGCCATCTAATGCATATTTTGTGGTGCTTAAAAGTGGCAAAACTATACCTAACTGGAAAACAGATTTTCAGTGAAGTGAAGGGAAAAACTGCTCAAATTGAGGTTTGTGGATTAGCATGAATAACCATGTCATTATATTAGGAAGCAGATGTTTCTGTGTTTCACATGTAATTTCTTGGAGCTTTGAAGGGAGGAATAGATATATAGATGGATATAATAGATAGACGCTGCGCTTGGTTAGCGCTGCAATTTAAGATTAGTTTCATTATCGTTTAATCTGAAGATCGTTTCCTTGAATAATCTTTTATTCATTTTGTCCATCTCAGTTGGAGATCAACTGATGGAATTTGCTCAGGAAAAGTGTGGAGCTTGAGTTAAAGGACAATTTCGGTGCAAAATTAATCTAGGGGTTAATAACACGTGTACAGAGTCGACCGTTCTCTGGGATATGTTTTCATGCTATAATCGAATGGGTTTCTAGCTAGAAACAAGCTGATTAGCTGCTAACGCTAGCTTTCGGGGCAGAGGGTAAATCGCTATTTTATAACACTAACAAGGCTCAAAATAGCACCACACTTAAACGGTAGCATTACGAGGGTCCCTACATGTAAGCTGCCCCGAAAGCTAGCGTTAGCAGCTAATCACCGGTTTGTGGTAGCTTGTTTCAAGCTAGAAGCATATTTGATTAGCATGAAAACATGTCCCAGAGAATGATCGACTCGGTACACATGTGTTATTAACCCCTAGGTTCATTTTGCGCCGGAATTGTCCTTGAAGATGTTTTCGTCCAAATTTTTATGTTTTTGAGTGAACAGTCCCTTTGAAACAAACATGAAATCACGTTTGGGGGTTCATATTTGAATCAGAGAAGAGCTGCATCTTATATTTACTTGCATTATTGTTGCATTATTGTTCCATCTGTTTGATTATTTTGGACAATCCTTGAGTCTGAAAATAGGGAACAAAAGCCAATCACAATTTCCTAGAGCACAATTCAACGTCTTTTTAATCAGCAGTACAAAAACCAAAGATATTAAATTTACTCTCATTCAAAAGTAGAAAATTATCAAAGCGGTTGTAGATTAATTTTCTTTCAATTGATTAATCGGTTATTTTAGCACTAAATCAGCCACAATCCTGTCAGACTTCATCTGCTTCTTGGACTGTGCTTTTATTTTGCTGCTGTAATATATGCAGCCTTTCTGCATGTGTGTACTGTATGTGTGGGTGTTTCTCTCTCGTTCTAGTGCCAATGGCTCCAAAGTTTGACTCTGCCATATTGTTCTTTTGAGGTCAACAACGATTCCTGAGGTGGTGCCTGAGCTGCGGGAAGTTTTCCTGGCAAAGGGCGACTGCGGGCCGCACGTCTGCCCGTTTCGTCGACGTTAAGCCTTTACACACTCAAATGACTCCTAATAGCTGAGCAAATAGATGCCCTAAAGCCTGATACTGTACTCGCTGCCCGAAAGGGTCTTACTGGAATCAGCTGAATAAATAACTGGGATCCTAATATCGCCCTGCACAACAGCTGGCTCGTGTTTGTGTAATTACCGCCGGCTCGAGGGGAGGCCGTGTGATATTGGACAGTTCCTGGGCTGCTTTAGGTGTGTTTCCCAGGCCCAAAAGCACTATATGGCAGCATGGACTTGTACAGTATTTATTGTGCTATCACTGTATGCATGCTCACTATCCTGCACGCTGAGGAACCTCTTGCTGTGCAGACTCAAAGCAACCCAATCATTCCAAACTTCAACCCATAACTTTGATTCCAGCTCCAGCTAAGGTGTGCTGCTGAGAAGTCCCCCCACTCCAAAGCAACTGACAGCTTTACTTGAGTAGCTACACAGGTATCAAATTGAGGGAGTGGTCTTCTGGAAAGTATGTGGGACAGACAGTGCAGCATCTCTTGGCCCTGGATTGAATTCTTCCGTCTCCCCACTGGGATGAGTGGGGGACGGATACTTGACTGCTCTGACAGTAGTGGAGTGACTGTGTGTGTGTGTGTGTGTGTGTGTGTGTGTGTGTGTGTGTGTGTGGCCTCATTTTTTTGTATGGGCAGAAACCGTGTGAACTGCAGCACATACCACAAGAAAATGCCTGCCAACGTGCTGGTTTACACAGCAGCTCAGCCGCAGCTCTTTGTCACTGTCAGTGTCAGGGAGGGTGATTTACATGAGGAACTCAACACTTGAAGCAACAAAAGAAAGAGACCAGTTAGCTGTCAGGGCAGCACACCGGACCGGTAATTTCAAAGACAACTCATGGCAGCGACGGCATGATGATGCTTGAGCCAGCTGCTTGTCTGGTTTCCTTGGAAGGCCGAGCGCACTTACCTGCCGAGCTGCAGGATTTCTGTGCATCTGACCTTTATACACAAAACACTAATTTGAATATTTGCGCTTTAGTGACTTTTTTTGTTCTAAAAAGGCTGTAAAGTTTCCCACAATTCCTTAGGCTCCAACATCTGTCTATTCACTTTCCCGTCTCACAGGCACTCGTCAAATACTTGGGAGAAGTGGGCTGTACCCACACACACACAAACATACAGACACTGTTTGACAATGTCTACCCGCTCCAAATCCTGGCACCACATCACTCCAGTCCTAAAACAACTCCACTGGCTTCCTATCTCCCAACGGATCACCTACAAAATCCTGGTCCTCACCTACAAAGCTCTCCACCATCTGGCCCCCTCATACCTTACTGACCTCCTCTCCCCCTACCAACCCTCACGGTCCCTCAGATCCACCTCAGCCGGTCTCCTCTCCATCCAAAAGTCCAAACTCCGCAGTTTTGGGGACAGAGCATTCTCCAGAGCAGCTCCCAGGCTCTGGAACTCCCTCCCCCAAGAGATCCGCACCTCTGAGTCCCTCACCATCTTCCAGTCCCGCCTCAAGACCCATCTCTTCAACTCTGCCTACCCATAGCCCCCCTGGCCCCCCTCCATTTTTCATCTGAATCTTGTTTTGTTCTACTTGTTTTGTTTTGTTCGTTTTGTTTTGTTATGTTTTTAATCTACCCTGCCCTGTAAAGCGACTTTGAGTCCATGAAAAGCGCTATATAAATTCAATTTATTATTATTATTATTAATGTTGACATCAATTCCAAATCTGCAAGGGGTTACTAATGCAACTTTCTGGAGCTCCTAAATCAACCAAATTTGTCTTTACTTTAAACAACTTGCTCTCCTGTGGTTTTAAATAAAAAAAAACAGTGATGTCAAAGCCGTCGAATATGTAATTTTCTCTCCTCAGGTGTTTTATGTAACAGAGGCAGGAGGCCGATGGCACCTTGAACTCGTAGTTATGTTTGCTAAGATTGCGTCATGCGTCTAGGTCTGGCCTCTCACAGTGAGGGCTGAACAGGTGATTTGAAGTTGCCCAGCTCACCACTTTTGCTGACAGCTGTGTTGACACAAGCAGCTGATACACACCGTTTGAGAAAAATCTACATGGGGGATTCTTTAGGGGGAGTTAAGGCCATTTTCACATTTGCAGCATGAGATAAATCCAGTGCAGGAGAAGCTTGATGGGACAGGGGCAAAGCTGCTTTGTCATTAATTGTCAATCATGGAAAAAATATGAATGTGTGTAGTCTCACTGAGACTCACTGAGCCTGTCAGGTGCAAATGTGCTTCCCTCTCACTACTTTATGGACATTTTTCTCCTCTTATGGAATCAATGCCTGATGTAATATTGCAGTGTCAGCAAAAAAAAAAAAAAAAAAGAGCATGCAAAGTAAACAAGAGGGTTTGTTTGAATTGGGAAAGAGACAACGACTGCACACAGCTGGCCCACAAAGAGAAACCCAAAAAGTATGGAGGGCAACTGGGAGAAAATATCTAGCCTGACACCAGTATGATGTATGACAAGGACTGGTGGGGAGGAGGCGCGTTAACACACTCTCACACTCTCACACTCTCACACTCTCTCTCTCTCTCTCTCTCTCTCTCTCTCTCTCTCTCTCTCTCTCTCTCTCTCTCTCTCATGACATGTCTTAAAAGTGTAAAAATGAACACCACCCTGCTTAAAATCTGAAACAATATATAGGGCAAATGGGAGTGCACCCTCAACAGACACAAACTGTGTAAACTTGACTAATGGTTTTTAAACAATCCCTGCACATTACTCAATACACTGGGATGAAACATGTCCCGATCTGCAGTGCGCTTCTGCGGCTCAGCTATGCAGCCGTTGCCACGTTTCTCCTCTTATGCAGAGCTTCATACAATATTGAGTGTGTGTATGCATGTATGCATGCGTGCATGCATGCATGCACGCAGTGTCTTTGACTTACTTTTGCACTGCAGGTCCACCATGGCCTGGTACCACTCGTCCTGGTCTGCCTCGTTCTCCGCGGCGATGGCGAAACTCTCGGCCCGGGTGTACAGCACGATCATGTGCTTGTTCTTGGAGTCGGCCCGCTTGTTGATGTTGAAGCACGTCTCCAGCGCCACCGCTTTCTTCGGGACGGGGGCCTTGCCGCGGAATTTCTTCTCGCTCTCGTAGTACTCCAGGCGGGTCGGGCCACGCTCCGAAGCGGCGCGGAGCACGAAGTAGCGCCGGTGCATGGACTTCTGCTTGCGGAGGTAGCCGCTCTTCCGCACGTCCTCGCAGCTCTGGAGGTCGCCCGCTTGGCTCTCCATGACGCGCGATATCTTCTTTTATTTTCCACTAAAACAAACTCGTGTTGTATTTTTCTTGTAGTGTTTCTGCAAGTTTAGAGGGGTAAATCAAACGTCCCCTGGCTCCGCTCCCCTGTCTCTCTCTCTCCCACATCAACGCAGGCATGTGAGAGGGGAGGCAGGGGTCGGTTTGGGTCGCTGTGCTACCGCGAGTCCCGAATACTGACCCTGAACCGGGGAATGGTTGGCGGCTGCAGCTATCGTTAGTTTTCCTCTTGTTTGGGTTGTTTTTCTGTTTTCCAAACGGGCGAGCACATGCGGTACAACTCGGCGCGGAGCTCCCCCCCTACTCTCCACTACTACTACTATTACTAAGTAGTGCTGCTAGCGTTTCCAAGCGCTGTCTGGGCGGTTTAATCCCATTTACTACACAGCACACAGCACAGAGCCTGTCCGGCTGGCTGCAGTCTGTTGTCTCTCTCCGTTCCCCCACCCCTGCCTGCCTTGCTCGGCTCCGGTCTTGTTGCTGCAGAGCAGCTACCGTGGATCAGGACTGTCAATCACCGCTGTGCTTGTACTCTGGAACGGCGGTGCGTTCACGGACCCTGCCCGAGCTCTGACAGCAGAGCTCCGACAACAGAGCTACCATCATTTCTTTCGTGCATTCCAGTGATCTCTATCCGGATTTAATAATAGATAGAGATAGAGGTAGAGTACATATTTATTTAGCGAAATGGGGAATTGTTACAACCAGAAAAAAACAGGGGGTGAAATAAGATAATAAAAACACAACTAAAAACTGAACTAAAACTTAAAAACCAGGACCACACACTAATCACTCACACAGTGATAGTTCCTGGTAATTTACATGATGAGTGCAAGTCTAGCACATTCTTTGAATGTAATAATGTAGTAAGGTGCTTCGATGAAATTGTATTGTCTAGACGAGCTTTGGGAATATAGTGAATCTATACAGACAGTTATGTACAGGTATGAAAAATATAGAAATGTAATAGAGGTATGTAATATACATGAATGTATGTAGTACTTTGTTCAGCTGAGTCACGTAATGAACAGGTAACTATAATATAGAAATCAACAGTAAGATAATGCATAATGATAACAAAAATAAACAAAAATGTACACGTAATAAACAATACTAAACACTACTGGAAGAAAAGACAAATACTTGAATGTGGTAGAATGTATGCCAGTATTTTGTACTATAAAGGGGAAAAGTCAGGTTTAAATTCGTTTTAATTGGCTCTTTTCCTTTTTGTATCCGTTTCTTGTGCTGCTATAACGTGCATTCTCCAACGTATTGCATTTGTATTGCATCTTCACTAAACATTGAAAGTTTATTCAACGGTCACCCAACCAACGTGCAATATTTCCCACAGCACGTGAATGCAGCAACACTTCCACTGTGTGTGTGGAGTAAGATTTCAGTGTTGGCTCGACCACGAGTCCACCCTGTTCCATTTATTGTAAAAACTCCCCCTCTGTTCTGTATTCGTATTAGATGAACTCAACTTTTAAAGCGCCATGCAGATTTTGAAATACATCAAATGCAGCGACTTCGCTTAATATTTTAAATCTAGGTTAATAGTGAAACCATCAAATACAGTCGTTTTATAGTGATTGATTCCTAAATGCTGCACAAACAGCGGATTAAGCTGCTGTAATTGAATAAATGAGGCATTTAAAAACGCCATATTTATGCCAATCAGACTGTTTGAGTACAATGATTTTGATCTGTTGACTGTCTGGCTGAGCAATGAAACCTCCATCTCTCATTGGTGCATGTCTGTAAGAATCAATTAACATATATACATATTAATAATATGGCTGTTTTAGAGTTCTTTAAATTGACAATACATCGTTTTAAGGTCATTCTGAAAGCTATAAAAAGGTTTCTATCTTTGTGTGCTTATGCACTATGTATGTTGTTATGCAATTTGCATCCCAAAGTAACCTTGTGAATGAGGTCAGAGAAAAGTGGATATCAAGCGCCCCCTGCTGTTTGATGAACTCATTACCGCCTTAAAAAAACTAGCTTCTCAAGCTCAAGAACTAAGAATATATATATTCTCAAAGTCATTTCATGCTTGTATTTTTGTTTATGAGAGGTTCGTTGAACACAATATACACATATACATTAACCACTAAAAGAAACACCCAGAGCCAAACTGTCTTAAGAAGCAACAAACTGATTTTATGAACATGAATACTTGTCATTACAAAGACACATGAATCTCTCTTTTCTTTTTGGCAAAATGAGGGAAATGTACTTCACCTTCATGTCAAATGAAAAGAAAAAAAAAATATATCAAGCGAAAAACATTTTGGTCCAGAAAAATGAAAGCGATGAAGTTTTTATACACATTTAAGTTATTCTGAAATTGCTTTTACATTCAGTAGAATCTCCTGTTAGCCCTCAAAGCGCATGCAGCCTAGGAAGTGGAAAACATAGATTATCCTTCAAAGGATGACCTGAGAAAAAAAAAAAAAAAACAGTGACAAATGCAAACATGTTCCACACACCCATCACAGAGAAAAGCCTGTCTTATCTTTCAATGCTAATTTACATGCATCAGGAGGCTGTTAAGGCCGTTATAACCATCTGTAGAAAGAATCTTCTGATGCACAGTCTCAACTGGCTCTTCCTTTGGAAAACTGAAAGACTGCAATGGTTTTTAAACCAGGAGACCACGCTGATGAATTTATCGGTGGCCTGTTTGTTTGTTTTTTGCACTTTTAAGCAGGAGATGAAAGCAAAGTAGCAGCAGCAGTGGCATGTGTGTTTATGTGTGTGTCTCATATACGTGTGTGTGTGTGTGTGTGTGTGTGTGTGTGTGTGTGTGTGTGTGTGTTTCTGCAAAAATCATAGAGGCGTCGTTTACTCATGACTCCCACAGAGCCCTGAGGTGGCGTCCACTGGCACACAAACACCTTTTGACATAATGTCACGTGGTACAAACACAGCAGGCGACCGATCTCATACGTCCACAAATTTCATCATTACATTCACACGTTTTCTTTGCCCTCCACAAACACGTAAACACAGACAGAGAGGGGGCGATAGAGAGAGGAGAGGGAGGACGTCAAACCCTCCCTCAGAGGGTGAGAATACTCCAGAGGCATTGAAATGGCAGCGACTCCTCAAGTTCACTTCTCCCTCGGTTCCCAGAGATGAACGGGTTGGGTGAAGTAAGGAGAGGGGGGGATTTGGGGGAGGGAATCAGATGAAAGGGTTCCGCGACGTCCCTCGACTGGGGTAAACATTCCCCTGAAAGAAAAGAGAGGCAGGGTGAGAATCAACAACAGGACCTTACTACACTTCCTGTTAGTAGAAAGACAGAGTTTGCAAAAAATACCAATTAGCCCGTCTTTTATCCCCCATGAAGTGCACTTGGTGCCACTTGTTTGCACGGCAGTGAACTCACCGTAAACGGGTTCACCGACATGGGCCGAGGGACTTTGGGCTGAGAGTCGGGCGCAGGGAAGGAGGCAAAACCTGAAACACACATACAGCAACATGACAGAAAAACATGTTCAATGGTGTGAAAACAGCAGCAGCAGCTCTATACTGAGTGAGTGAGTGAGTGTGTGAGTGTGTGTGTGTGTGTAAAATGTTCAAGTTCAGCACAAACTGTATCGGAAAAGATGGTTTGTTGATGTATGGCATGAACCGAAATTAAAAATATATTATACACGTATAGTATAAATAGTGTAGAACCTTATTTGAAGATAAAACTGGAACCAAAAGTTAAAAGATCTCTTAGCTATAGAAAGCAGCGTTAGGGGGTCTGCATGTGACGTAGATGAGCCTGAGGTCCATTTTATGCTTTCAAATGTATTATAACTAAAAGTATAATTATCATACAAATTCAAAACCTCAACTTAAGAAACTGAATATTACACAGACGCAATGTTGGACACCACAAAATAAAATGATCATAGAATAATCTAAAAAAAAAAAAAAAAACGTTACCATTGGCTTCCTGGTTGCTGGCTGATTCATGATGAAATGCACTCTGGGTGCTGGGTGCTGGGAAGGAGGCGGACGTAGGGAAAACGGAGGTGGGCGAGGTGACAAACGCACTGGAGTCACCTGGAGAGATGATGCAGCCACACACGGCCAGATCAGATGCAGCTCAGTAGTCCATGTGAAAAAGACTGTTAGTTGGCTTTAAAGTAGAACCAATCACAGAGAGCCGTTGTCCTGTTAACTTCTGTGTTTTATATGGAATCTCAGAGGCAACGTAAGAAGTAATGAGCTATCCCACTGGTCAAATGATATCGGTGAATACGTGAAAATGGAGCTGCAAGAATAGAAGAGTTCTAATATCGAAGCTGTAGTTCACATAATGAAGTAGAATAATAATAAATAATAAATGACGTGTGATTGCTGCGTATGTTACCTATATCTTGTGTTATATGTTACCTATAT
Source organism: Perca flavescens (assembly GCF_004354835.1). Classification (NCBI taxonomy): domain Eukaryota; kingdom Metazoa; phylum Chordata; class Actinopteri; order Perciformes; family Percidae; genus Perca; species Perca flavescens. The sequence continues at coordinate 18,961,042 of NC_041349.1, forward strand.
GTTGTGTTATATGTTACCTATATGTTGTGTTATATGTTACCTATATGTTGTGTTATATGTTACCTATATCTTGTGTTATATGTTACCTATATCTTGTGTTATATGTTACCTATATATTGTTCTTGTAGTCTACCCTATTTATTATTTCCTGTATATTGTATCCTATTATTTCATGTATATTCTGTATGTATGCTTTGTGTTTGATATTTTGCTGCTGTAACACTGTAATTTCCTATTTTTGGGATCAATAAAAATCTATCTATCTATCTATCTATCTATCTATCTATCTATCTATCTATCTATCTATCTATCTATCTATTTTTTATTGTTTCTTTTGGAAAATACTATTCTATAGTACTCTATCTATTGTATGCTTTCTATTTGTTAGGTTCTTAGTAATGGCTGAGTGTTTAGCCAGTGCAGAGCAGGTCAGCAGCACAAAAAGGCTACAATTGAACAAAAATGAAGAATAAAGTTTCCAATAATGAATATTTGCTTGGCTTTAAATTGAGTGAGTCTTTGAAGGAAATTAACAAATGCTTATGAACTTAGCACAGCGAACAAAACTCAAATGGAACGGTCTCAGAACTTTTTCCCTCAGAAAGTTTTCTTTTCTTTTTTTGCCAAATTACATTAGTTGTTCCCAGGAAACGTCCAAGGAAATCATTACAACATCCATTCTTTTAATGTTTAAGGTCCAGTGTGTGGGAATTTCTCCCATCTAGCGTTTAGATCGTATATCGCAATCAACTCTCTCGCGCCACGCAGTTCAAAGTACGTATTACAGCTACGGTAGCCTTCACGCTTTTTTTCTGATGACGCCGCTCTCTTGCTCTTTTCAATATCCAAGTTTGTGAACGGGCAACACAGATTTAGATAATGAACAACTAAACACGTTATACACTGGACCTTTAATTTCACACATTTATTCCTCAGAGGAATTATCCAATATGTGTGAGTGTGTGTGTGTGTGTGTGTGTGTGTGTGTGTGTGTTTTTATTAGAAAATACTGTTTTAGAAGTATTAAAGTGTGTTTTATTCAGCTCCATAAATTAAGGACTCTTTCTGGCTTCTTTGGAAAATGATTGCATCATTGTGTGCATGATTTTACCATGCCTTTTACCAAAACATAACACATAATTGGTCACAAATCAATAATCATAGTTCAAATTGAGAGTAAAAATCCATATTTTTTTCAATTAATCATTTGATCTATGAAAAGTAAAAAAAAAAAAAAAAAGAATTGCGAAAAAATGCCAATGAAAATTCTGACAGCCCCAAGAAGATGTCTTTCACTGTCCCACTACTTTTGTTCAAACGAGATATTCAATTTAAAATAATATATAACACAGAAAAGCAGCAATGCTTCACATGTGAAAAGCTGAAACCAGCAAACATTTGCCATATTTTCTTGATCAAGCCAGTGAATTAACAAATCTTTTATCCAAATTATCGCCATTTAATTTACTGACGATTGACTAATCTTAAGCAAATAACTGCTTCAACTGTAAATAAAATATAAAACTTCATGCATTTCCTTTAACGTTGATCAAACAGTTGATGAAAGGCTAACTCTTACTGTAAGATCCTTAGACTTTTTTTGGATAGAATAATTGATTTAAGAAGAAGAAGAAGTCCTTACAAGGACTCCTTCTACATAGGTGGTGGGGATGGCACAGTGGATATGACACATGCCTTTGGTGTGGGAGATCTGGGTTCAATTTCCACTGCGATACATCGACCAATGTGTCCCTGAGCAAGACACTTAACCCCTAGTTGCTCCAGATACGTAATTGTACGCCTCTGGAGTAAACGCAACTCTGAGTCGATTTGGATAAAAACGTCAGCTAAATGACAGTAATGTAATGTAACATACAGAATATGGAGTATGTAATTCTGGAAAGTAAAGTGAAGCCTTTCTCTGAAACAACACCACAACCTTTGAGGATATAGTCACCATATTCCATATTCCTCATCATCTTTTCAAAACATGGTTAGAAGTCCTAAAGAAACAATGCGACGTAAAGAGGTGAGTAGCAGAGTTACGTCTGAAGGACCTTGAACGAGTGAATGAGTCTCACCTCCTGATGCGTTGCTGAAGGGGTTACTGGGGGAGAGCGCAATGGGCTGCTGGGAAGCGGAGCCGGAGATGGAACTGGAGCTGGAGCTGAATGGGTTGGGGAAACCTGAGACACAGGGACAGAGGGGGTAGAAGAGACGGGGAGATAATTAACGGTGTGTGGGGTTGACAGGGTACATTCCTGTCTATTCAAGTCAACACTGCTCTGAGTCGCACTGATGCATCCTATTTAGAGGTGTTGGGCAGCTTTAAAGATGAAGGAGCTGAACGTAAATACAGTGCAGGAGGGGTCAATGCAGTGCATGCTTGGTACCTACTTGCAAAAGTTTGGGAGCTGGAGACCGTATCGACACCGGGGGAACTGGGGAAAAGTAGAAAAATTAAGGATTGATCAGAATGTTACCTTTAAAAAGGGCTCCACATGCAGGAAATGAAAGAAGAAGAAAAAAAATCAGTCACATCAAACAAAAGCTGATTTGACAAAACTGTTGTTTTTTTTCTCTCTACCTGGCAGGAGTAGAGCTGGACGAGAGCCTGCTGCCGAAGATGGCGTTGTACTGCGGAGGGCCACCAGGTGGAGCTGCGAACAAGCATTTCACACACACACACACACACACACACACCACGACTCGTCACCTCAAGGCTCTAACGAGCGCTTATTCGAGAGATCAAGTGTTAGTGCAACTATTATCTTGAAATGTGAGTAAAAAATTGCACAAAAAGCTCCAACAGTTGATCGCAAGCATTTAAGTCATCAGATGAACAAAAGCTTCACAAATCCTCTGAATAGAATATTGGTGCTCACCCTTGATATGAATCAAAGTGAAGCGGGGGGGGAAGAAAATCAATAACCTCCTTACACTGCCAGGCAAGGGAGGCTGTGATGAAGGTGGAAAACAACAAAGCGTACTGTAGGAAGCTGGAGTGCTCCTCACATGAATCCTGTACAATTGAACCGCCGCCTTGGTTATTAGACAAATGCAGCAGATTTTGAAAACGTACACGGCCCTTTAAAATCAGATCTGTGCACGATCTGGAGCAAACACAATGAGCATAATTCAGCTGCCAAAAGCCTTGGCATTTGGAGTAAGGGTGTTACGCAACCCTAGTTAAGCTTGCCGTGACCATCTGCATCACGTGCACACTAACTCTCCTTCGGCATCTCTATCTATACATTACTTAGTTGTGGAAGACCTACTCAGGTCCTTTACTGCAGTGAAAGTGCCAGTACAACTATGTAAAAACACTTAGGCACACACTTAAAGCTAAAGTACATAAGAATTAACAGCAAAATGTACTTAAAAATAAAGAGAAAAATGGACCCTGGAAAAGAAGAAAAAAAAACAGCTTCTGCTACAGAAATAGGTATTGATTTATTGGGACTTTTCTCTAATCTCTGCTTTTTTGTGTATATTGGAATATTGTGAAATACATTAACTTTTTGTTGGGAGTCAAACCATCTCGAAGTTTAAAAAGGTTCTGGACACTGCTTTTACATAGGGGGTAAAAAGGCAAAAAGGCTGGAGCCGCTGGTTAAATCTTTTAACACCGTGTTGTATTTTATAAGCTGAACATGCGTTTTCATATCTTAAATCTTAAAAGTAACTAAGCAACCATACTATATTACCGGTCAAATAAATGTAAGGTGGCACTGTACTGGAGTAGAAGTATAAAGCTTCTGCCTCTATTAGCTGAATATCCAACAAATCAACATACAGATATAACAGAAACTTAAGATGAACATTACAAGCATTCAAGCACTCAAAATGTGTCCTACCTGCGACCGTTGACGTGTCACAGAAGACACTGTCCAGATGTGACACGGCAGCGTATCGGTCGGCGTTGGAGCTGCCGACAGGCTGTGTCGTCTGGCTGGCACTTCCAGGCTGCTGCTGGGACAGAGACTGGGGCAGAGGCTGCTGCTGCTGCTGCTGCTGCTGCTGAGCATGGTTCAAACCTCCAAAGTCCACGCTGAGAGACTTGGGGAAGGCCCTGAAGGGCCCCGAAGTCCCCGAGGCCGATACTGTGCGACCTTGAGAGCGAGACAACCAGACTGAGCTTCAGTGCAAAGACAGAGGATGGGAGCTGGTGCAAGTCATCTGCAATTCACAATTTGGAGTTTTTAAAACCACAACTTATTCTACAGGTTATTATAAAAAGTATAATTGAGCCGAGGGCTGAGAAAAAAAACTTAGCCTTAACCTTAGTTATGCCATGAAGAGGTAAAATAATATAATTATATCAAGTGACTTTACATGACTTTTTATTGCCTCTGTTTTCAAGGCAACACGGACGACAAGTCCTTAAAGATGCAGTAGGTAAGACTTATAAAACTAACTTTCTGTCATATTTGCTGAAACTGACCCCATGTTGCAGTAGAACTACATGAAGCAGGTCATTTAAAAAAGAAATCCGGCTCCTCTGGCACCACCTACAGCCTGTAGTGCGATTTGCAAAAATCCACCGCTCCCTGTTCAGATACACCAATCAGGATCAGAGGGGGGGTGTCTAACTGCGTGTCAATCACACGCATTCATTCTCCCTTGTGGGGGGAGGGGCTTAGGAGACCGTTTTGGGCTTTAGCACAAAGGGGGGAGGAACTGAGGAGTTGTTGATGTTCAAATTTTTTGGATAAAGCCTGGATCTTCGCAATCCTACCTACAGCACTTTTAAAGCAACACTAGAGAACTTTTCCCACTTTGGAAGAGGAATTGTCCATTACATCACATTTTGCAAGTTTGCCAGATCGGGTAGCGGATCTGTAGTTCGAAAGAACTGGACAAATCCTCTTCCAACTTGTAGGGGGACCGAAGCAGGAAAAGTTCTTTAGTGTTGCTTTAAAGTACGTAAAAATGTAAAATCTACAATTCCATGACATCTGCAAACTCCATCTCCTAAAGAGGATTATTTGATACGGTCGAAAAGTACTTAAGAACTACTAAATGGACCTTGAGGTGAGACTGTTTTGTCCAAGGACTGACACTAATTAAGCAATACTATTTAAATTGTTTATCATGCTAAATCCAGATCAATTCATTGACATGAATCGGATTATATGGTAGCACATGTTATATACCAATGTAGAAATGATATTATTCATATGGACCAATATGATTAAAAGAGTCATGAAGCAAAGCAATTGTTCTCATGCTATTTTACCATGGCCATGAGGCTTGTCAAATGCAGGATTAGCATGTGCTGTAATCACGGTTAAGCATTGACAACAAAAAACAGAAAGGCACAGCAGCGAGCCAACAACTTCTGGGATAGTTTTCAAAGCACAGACGACAGAATATAATTGTTAGACGTTAACAAAGGCAGGAAATGAACGTCTTTGCAGGTAGCAAGCTTTCTACAAACAGTCACAAAGCATGCTGGGATCAGCCCAAAAAATGCTAGCATGGGGACACAAATTATTTTTTTTAATCCAGCTCGTCTTCCTCTGTCAGCGGAGGGGTCAGTGACAGAAACCAGACCAGACTTGACTTAGATTTTATGAAGATATAAAGCAAGTGAAGCTGCATGTTTTTGGGATGTGATCATATACTACTGTAGGGCTCAAGATGGGAACCTATCTGTGCAAACATACCTTAACTTCCTGGAATACTTGTTCGGCATGTGAGTGTGTATCGTGGCATTACAGCTGTGTCCTACATAGTCTTTAAATGCTCCAACGCCAACGTGGGAGCAGCAGCAGCCACGGCCTAAAAATAGCATTACTTTAAACTTGTTCCTTTTCCTCCGAGGGAACATTGCGTGTGTGTGTGTGTGTGTGTGTGTGTGTGTGTGTGTGTGTATGTCTGTCCTTGACCCTCCAGATCTGGCTTTGTAGTAGGAAACCTGACTGATGAAGTAAAATATTGACCGCAATTCCAGCATGTGACACTGGCCAGCCGTGACTTGGGCGGCTGAATTTAAAGTGCTGTGTCTTCTCTCAAACTGTGATTTTAAAATGAAGCTTAATTCACATGCATGTCGAGGCGTGGCATTCCAGCATGGCCTACAGACCGGCCTACAGACCGGCCATTTATTAGGAACGATACAGCAAGGAAGAGCTTATTGATCTCAGCCATTCAGCACACATTCAAACGCATCGGTTGGTGCTGCGTCTTACGGCGAGACGCAGCACCAACCGAGGTAAGACTCTTACCTAAAGTGAAGTGGTTTTTGAATGAGCTACTGGCTACGTTGTCGGGAAAGAGAGGAGAGTGAGACAAGACAGACAGAAGACAGAAAAAAAGAGAGAGGGATAAGTTAAGGGAGGAGTGGAGAAAGAGAGTTTGTCACTGACGTTGTATGAAACTTTTGTCGTCCCTGCTGTCACTCTTGGCCAGCTGAGCAGCCTGTTGAATATTGCTATTCATGAAAAGCAACCCAGTGTGCTAAGATGATGACACGGAGCCGTTTTAAACCCACACGATATGGTAAAATGAAAACTATGACTGCAGGCTGAGTCTCTCTTTGTCCTTCCCAAAGAGGCATTAAGTCAGCCAGAATCTGTGAAAACATTCTGCATGTTCTGGACAACACGATGACACTATGCACTGGCAGACTTTGAAGCTAGACGCCCACAGAATAGAATATACTGTAGTTTCTATTTATAGCAGCAATCCATGTAATGCTCATTATACAACATTAAGGTGGACGACAACAGGTACACTCTTTCCTGTAGTTTTTTTGTGGTCCTTTAGCTTTGTACTGTATTACATATCTACTGATTTATGTGGAATGTTGATGTGTGATGAATGACATTTTCTAGCTTGATTGAGATCAAGACGGAATCGAAAACAAGGGGTTCATTGGGGGGGGGTGGGGGGGGGGACACACCTGAGGGCCGCGGGAGGGCGGGGAAGGAGGGGACGTGGCTCTGAGCTCCAAGCGCCGACGACATAGAGCCTGGCCGCTGTCTCTCTATCCCGCACAGGGAGGGATCTACATCAGAGGGAGAGAGACAACAGATAAAAGAAAAGGACAAATGGGTGAAGGGATCGATCACATTCGGTCCAAAAATGTCAACTCCCGTGATGAAGATCAACCTCCAACCTTTCAGAGAGGGGTCTCTGAAGCTTTGGGAGCGCGATGGCCGAGCGGTGAACACGTCCGTCCGCATGTCGGCGGGCGAGATCGCAGGAGCTCGATCCCATGACGGCAGCTGGGACTGAGACTGGCGGACAAGAGGTGGGAAGACAGAAGCAGATGGGAGGTAGAGAGAAAGACACAAAAGGCAGAAGAAGTGAGTCTCTTTCATGCTTTCTCAATAATTCATAAGCAGCGGCTTTGATGTCGAGGCTACCTAGCCCTCTCACTGTCCGACCCATCAGTCTCTGTCTCTCTGCCACAGTGTGGGAGCAAATTCAGGTCGTTTCCTCCCTTTCTATCCTCTTTATCTTTTAAAAACACTCTTTGAGCTCTTTTCACATACTCGTTCTCTACCACACCCACCCACTCTCGGTCTTGAGGCTCTCTTAATCCATTACACGCACAATCAGATCATGTTAAGCTCGCTCACCATTGGCCGCGTGGACCTGGCGTTAGGGGGCAGGTTATGGCAGGGAGCCTGGCTCGCTAAGGGACCAAGGGAAGGGGGCACTGCCTGGACCCCCGGGCTCCAAGGACCCTCGACATCCCTCCGGTTCTTACTTTTGGAAAAATGCCTGAAAGAGACAGGTTATTTAGTACCGTTAAAATGAGTCTGTGTAGTTGCACAGACTCATAAAAAGCACAATCAAAGCCAGACAGTCATCTACCTATCAAACGTCATGACAAAGAACATTTTCTTGGACTTGAAACTAAACCCAAAACAATGGCTGGTCTTTTATTCCCAGCGTGAAAGCTGCTCTTATCCTTGAGCTAATTTTTCCAAGTAGGCGTGTCCCTTTCAAACAGTGAATGTCTAAATTTGGAACAAACTTCATGAGTTGTTTGTTTGGATCTAATTTTGCCCGGTTACGCCCTTTCGCTTGGAACAACTGAAAGTCCAACAGAAAATTAATCTGTAATACAGTCATTTTGGAACTGTTTTCAAGAAGAAGAAAAAAATGCCCTAAAAAAAGCATGCTAACAATGTTACAATAATAATAACAAACTATACTTGTATAGCAATTTTTCTACATACAATCAGCTCAAAGTGCTTTACATCAAATCGTAAAGTCCTTTGAGCTGTAAGAATGACAATGCTAACATGCTAATGTTTTCTGCACCAAATTGCATGGCAATCCATCCAATAGTTGTTGAGATTTTTCACTAAAAAACTAAAATGTCAACTTTGTGGTGGCGCTGAAGTCAGGAAATCACCAAAGTCATAAGGATTTATTCTCTACGGGACCACGACTGTTTGCAGCAATTTTCATGGCAGTTAATGTGATAGTTGTTGAGACATTTCCGTCCTATTCACCTTTAGGCCTTTCCTACTACTGCCTGACCACATTAGTATGTTATGTTGCAGACTAAACCAAATTTCTCACCACTTTTTCTTCTCGAATTTGTCCTGCAGGAACTCTTTGAA